>NC_133979.1:29936214-29941214 GCF_047716275.1 Strix uralensis | reverse complement strand
TTCTTCTTCTTCTTCTTCTTCTCTTCTTCTTCTTCTTCTTCTTCTTGTTCGATGCCGGTGAGTACTTCTTCTTCTTCTTCTTCTTCTTCTTCTTCTTCTTCTTCTTCTTCTTCTTCTTCTTCTTTCTTCTTCTTCTTCTTTCTTCTTCTTCTACGACGCAGGTGACGTCCTCTTCTTCTTCTGCTTCTTCTTCTTCTTCTTCTTCTTCTTGTTCCGACGCCGGGTGACTACTTCTTATTCTTCTTCTTCTTTTTCTTCTTCTTCTTCTTCTTCTTCTTCTTCTTCTTCTTCTTCTTATTCTTATTCTTATTCTTATTCTTCTTCTTTGTTCTTCTTCTACGACGCAGGTGGCGTCTTCTTCTTCTTCTCTTCTTCTTTCTTCTTCTTCTTCTTTCTTCTTCTTCTACGACGCAGGTGACGTCTTCTTCTTCTTCTTCTTCTTCTTCTTCTTCTTCTTGTTCGACGCCGGTGACTACTTCCTCTTCTTCTTCTTCTTCTTCTTCTTCTTCATCTTCTTCTTTTTCTTCTTCTTCTTCTTTCTTCTTCTTCTACGACGCAGGTGGCGTCTTCTTCTTCTTCTTCTTCTTTCTTCTTCTTCTTCTTCTTCTTCTTCTTCTTCTTCTTCTTCTTCTTCTTCTTCTTCTTCTTCCTCTTTGACGTCGGTTGACTTCTTCTTCTTCTTCTTTCTTCTTCTTCTTCTTCTTCTTCTTCTTCGTCTTCATCCTCTTCGAAGCCGGGGTGACGTCTTCTTCTTCTTCTTCTTCTTCTTCTTCTTCTTTCTTCTTCTTCTTCTTCTTCTTCTTCTTCCTCTTCGACGTCGGTGGACGTCGTCTTCTTCTTCTTCTTCTTCTTCTTCTTCTTCTTCTTCTTCTTCTTCTTCTTCTTCTTCTTCTTCTTCTTCTCCTTCTTCTTGCTCGTCGCCGCTGACTACTTCTTCTTCTTCTTCTTCTTCTTCTTCTTCTTCTTCTTCTTCTTCTTCTTCTTCTTCTTCTTCTTCCTCTTCGACTTCGGTGACGTCTTCTTCTTCTTCTTCTTCTTCTTCTTCTTCTTCTTCTTCTTCTTCTTCTTCTTCTTCGAAGTCGGGTGACGTCTTCTTCTTCTTCTTCTTCTTCTTCTTCTTGTTCGACGCCGGTGACTACTTCTTCTTCTTCTTCTTCTTCTTCTTCTTCTTCTTCTTCTTCTTCTTCTTCTTCTTCTTCTTTCTTCTTCTTCTTCTTTCTTCTTCTTCTACGACGCAGGTGACGTCCTCTTCTTCTTCTGCTTCTTCTTCTCTTCTTCTTCTTCTCCTCCTCTTCTTCTTGTTCGTCGCCGGTGACTACTTCTTCTTCTTCTTCTTCTTCCTCTTAGAAGTCGGTGACGTTCTTCTTCTCTCTTCTTCTTCTTCTTCTTCTTCTTCTTCTTCATCTTTCTTCTTTCTTCTTCTTCTTCTACGACGCCGGTGGCTTCGTCTTCTTCTTCTTCCTTCTTCTTCTTCTTCTTCTTCTTCTTCTTCTTCTTCTTCTTCTTCGACGCCGGGTGACGTCGTCCTTCTTCTTCTTCTCCTAATTCTTCTTCTTCTTCTTCTTTTTCTTCTTCTTCTTCTTTCTTCTTCTTCTTCTTCGACGTCGTTGGCGTCTTCTTCTTCTTCTTCTTCCTCTTCTTCTTCTTCTTCTTCTTCTTCTTCTTCGACGCCGGTGACGTCGTCGTCGTCGTCTTCTTCTTCTTCTTCTTCTTTCTTCTTCTTCTTCTTCTTCTTCTTCTTCATCTTCTTCTTCTTCTTTCTTCTTTTTCTACGACGCAGGTGGCGTCTTCTTCTTCTTCTTCTTCTTTCTTCTTCTTCTTCTTCTTCTTCTTCTTCTTCTTCTTCTTCTTCTTCTTCTTCCTCTTCGACGTCGGTGACGTCTTCTTCTTCTTCTTCTTCTTCTTCTTCTTCTTCTTCTTCCTCTTCGAAGTCGATGACGTCTTCTTCTTCTTCTTCTTCTTCTTCTTCTTCTTCTTCTTCTTCTTCTTCTTCTTCTTCCTCTCGAAGTCGGTGACGTCTTCTTCTTCTTCTTCTTCTTCTTCTTCTTCTTCTTCTTCTTCTTCTTCTTCTTCGTCTTCTTCCTCTTCGAAGCCGGTGACGTCTTCTTCTTCTTCTTCTTCTTCTTCTTCTTCTTCTTCTTCTTGTTCGATGCCGGTGAGTACTTCTTCTTCTTCTTCTTCTTCTTCTTCTTCTTCTTCTTCTTCTTCTTCTTCCTCTTCTTCTTGCTCGACGCCGGTGACTACTTCTTCTTCTTCTTCTTCTTCTTCTTCTTCTTCTTCTTCTTCTTCTTCTTCTTCTTCTTCTTCTTCTTCTTTCTTCTTCTTCTACGACGCAGGTGATGTCCCTCTTCTTCTTCTGCTTCTTCTTCTTCTTCTTCTTCTTCTTGTTCGACGCCGGTGACTACTTCTTATTCTTCTTCTTCTTTTTCTTCTTCTTCTTCTTCTTCTTCTTCTTCTTCGATGCCGGTGACTACTTCTTCTTCTTCTTCTTCTTCTTCTTCTTCTTCTTCTTCATCTTCTTATTCTTATTCTTCTTCTTTCTTCTTCTTCTACGACGCAGGTGGCGTCTTCTTCTTCTTCTTCTTCTTTCTTCTTCTTCTTCTTCTTCTTCTTCTTCCTCTTCGACGTCAGTGACGTCTTCTTCTTCTTCTTCTTCTTCTTCTTCTTCTTCTTCTTCTTCTTCTTCTTCTTCTTCTTTCTTCTTCTTCTTCTTTCTTCTTCTTCTACGACGCAGGTGACGTCTTCTTCTTATTCTGCTTCTTCTTCTTCTTCTTCTTCTTCTTCTTCTTCTTCTTCGACGTCGGTGACGTCTTCTTCTTCTTCCTTCTTCTTCTTCTTCTTCTTCTTCTTCTTCTTCTTCTTCTTCTTCCTCTTCGAGGTCGATGACTTCTTCTTCTTCTTCTTTTTCTTCTTCTTCTTCTTCTTCTTCTTCTTCTTCTTCTTCTTCTTCTTCTTCTTCTTCTCTTCTTCGTCTTCTTCTCTTCGAAGCCGGTGACGTCTTCTTCTTCTTCTTCTTCTTCTTCTTCTTCTTCTTCTTCTTCTTCTTCTTCTTCTTCTTCTTCTTAGTCTTCCTTCTTCTTCGAAGCCGGTGACGTCTTCTTCTTCTTCTTCTTCTTCTTCTTCTTCTTCTTCTTCTTCTTCTTCTTCTTCTTGTTTGACGCCGGTGACTACTTCTTCTTCTTCTTCTTCTTCTTCTTCTTCTTCTTCTCTTCTTCTTCTTCTTCTTCTTCTTCTTCTTCTTCTTCTTCTTCTTCCTCTTCGAAGTCGGTGACGTCTTCTTCTTCTTCTTCTTCTTCTTCTTCTTCTTCTTCTTCTTCCTCTTCGAAGTCGATGAGGTCGTCTTCTCTTCCTCTTCTTCTTCTTCTTCTTCTTCGTCTTCTTCATCTTCGAAGTCAGTGACGTCTTCTTCTATTTCTTCTTCTTCTTCTTCTTCTTCTTCTTCTTCTTCTTCTTCTTCTTCTTCTTCGTCTTCTTCCTCTTCAAAGCCGGTTACTACTTCTTCTTCTTCTTCTTCTTCTTCTTCTTCTTCTTCTTCTTCTTCTTCTTCTTCTTGTTTGACGCCGGTGACTACTTCTTCTTCTTCTTCTTCTTCTTCTTCTTCTTCTTCTTCTTCTTCTTCTTCTTCTTCTTCTTCTTCTTCTTCTTCTTCTTCTTCTTCCTCTTTGAAGTCGGTGACGTCTTCTTCTTCTTCTTCTTCTTCTTCTTCTTCTTCTTTGTCTTCTTCCTCTTCGAAGCCGGTGACATCTTCTTCTTCTTCTTCTTCTTCTTCTTCTTCTTCTTCTTCTTCTTCTTCTTCTTCTTTTTCTTCTTCTTCTTCTTCCTCTTCGAAGCCGGTGACGTCTTCTTCTTCTTCTTCTTCTTCTTCTTCTTCTTCTTCTTCTTGTTCAACGCCGGTGACTACTTCTTCTTCTTCTTCTTCTTCTTCTTCTTCTTCTTCTTCTTCGTCTTCTTCTTCTTCTTCTTCTTCGTCTTCTTCCTCTTCGAAGCCGCTGAAGTCTTCTTCTTCTTCTTCTTCTTCTTCTTCTTCTTCTTCTTCTTCTTCTTCTTCTTCTTCTTCTTCATCTTCTTCTTCTTCTTGTTCAATGCCGGTGACTACTTCTTCTTCTTCTTCTTCTTCTTCTTCTTCTTCTTCTTCTTCTTCTTCTTCTTCTTCTTCTTCTTCTTCTTCTTCTTCTTCTTCCTCTTCGAAGTCGGTGACGTCTTCTTCTTCTTCTTCTTCTTCTTTTCTTCTTCTTGTTTGACGCCGGTGACTACTTCTTCTTCTTCTCTTCTTCTTCTTCTTCTTCTTCTTCTTCTTCTTCTTCTTCTTCTTCTTCTTCTTCTTCTTCTTCGTCTTCTTCCTCTTCAAAGCCGGTTACTATTTCTTCTTCTTCTTCTTCTTCTTCTTCTTCTTCTTCTTCTTCCTCTTCTTCTTCTTCTTCTTCTTCTTCTTTCTTCTTTTTCTACGACGCAGGTGGCGTCTTCTTCTTCTTCTTCTTCTTTCTTCTTCTTCTTCTTCTTCTTCTTCTTCTTCTTCTTCTTCTTCTTCTTCTTATTCTTATTCTTATTCTTATTCTTATTCTTATTCTCTTCCTCTTCGACGTCGGTGACGTCTTCTTCTTCTTCTTCTTCTTCTTCTTCTTCTTCTTCTTCTTCTTCTTCTTCTTCTTCTTCTTCTTCTTCTTCTTCTTCTTCTTCTTCTTCTTCTTCTCTTCTCCTTATTCTTATTCTTATTCTTCTTCCTCTTCGACGTCGGTGACGTCTTCTTCTTCTTCTTCTTCTTCTTCTTCTTCTTCTTCTTCTTCTTCTTCTTCCTCTTCGAAGTCAATTACGTCTTCTTCTTCTTCTTCTTCTTCTTCTTCTTCTTCTTCTTCTTCTTCTTCTTCCTCTTCGAAGTCGGAGACGTCTTCTTCTTCTTCTTCTTCTTCTTCTTCTTCTTCTTCTTCTTCTTCTTTTTCTTCTTCGTCTTCTTCCTCTTCGAAGCCGGTGACGTCTTCTTCTTCTTCTTCTTCTTCTTCTTC